>NW_026606091.1:31662500-31702500 GCF_029834395.1 Sorex fumeus
ATGGAGCTTTAGCAATAAACCATCCTCCTGGCCCTGTGTAGGTGACTCCACTGGAGATGCTCTGGGCCTCATTCCTCCTCTGGACCCTTCTGTCGACCCCCCCCACCCCCACCCTCACCCCCCACACACACCACCACCACTATCCCCACACAGCTTGCAGAAAGTCCTCTTGGCCCCTTTTCAGTTTCTAGGTCAGTAGCTTAGCCAGGAAGCAGAGAAACAACCCCTGTGAGTGCTCCCAAGCCAGGCCGGGGCAGGTGGCCTGGGGAACCGCAGTTAGAGCCCACTTGCTCCAAAGCTCACCGCTTTGCCTCTTCCGAAGCTCTTCCACAATCTCCAAAGACTCTTGGGAGACTCCGACCACCAACCAACCGTATTGTCGGGGCAAGAGTCATGCACACAGGCCACCAATGAGAAGGGGGCACTCAGAGAGGGCGCTGAGGACCCACCTCTCACAGCCTGACATCACAGGGGGCCTTCCAATGCCATGCCTGCCAGCCAGCCTCATTGTGCCATGAGTCAGGGGATTGGGCTGCTGAATGACAGAGCTAGGCTTCTCTTAGAATGTTCTTCCCTGGGGAAAGACCTCTATCTCCAGAGCAGTTGCCCGCAGTCTCCCCAAGAGTCCTGTGTGGACAAGAAGTGTGGGGCTCCAACAGTCATCTCCACCCTGCCCCCCACCCATGCTCTGCCAAGCCCCAGGTCGGGGCTGTCCCGGGCAGGACAGAGGGAGGGGGTTGGGGGACAGAGCAGGACGCTCGCTGCTTGCTGCATCTTCTGTGTGGTAACCAGAGTGGAGTGAGAGACAGGCACAGACTTCAGCTCCCGTGAGGGGTTCGGTGGAGGTGGGGGGAGGTGGCGGCGGGGGGGGATGGGGGGCGGGGTGCAGACCATATGGAGTACGAGTGACAGAATTTGGCAGTGCAGACGCCGCAGATGGGCCTGCTTATGTCCAGACACTCTCTGAGGCCAAAGACTGAATCATCTCTCTAGCAATTCCTTGTTTCCAAACACGTCTTTTGAAGAATGCGGGGATGCTCGTGCCGTGCAGCGGAGGCTGGTGCTGGGAGAGGAGAGACAGATGAACAGAGAGAAAGTTGTGCTGCTGGGGGCGCGGGGGAGAGGCAGGACGCCCGGCATGCAGAAGGGGCATGTCACGTCCCACTTGCTTGGCCGGGGGTGGGAGGGAGGCTGGGGGCCGCCGCCAGAGTGTCCAGGGCGCGTGTCTGGCTGTGAGTCTCCAAGCCCAGAAGTGGGGAAGCAGTCCCATCTTCTAAGAGGGGAGACTGAGGTCGCAGAGGGCCGAGGACTGGCCAAAGGCTCCCTCCCAGCTGGGGCAGGCAGAGTTATAAGCAAGGAAGAGCGAATGTGGACATCCTCACATGGCCCAGGATTGCCCCCTCCTCTTGCTCTCGGAGTCAAGATTCGGAGGATCCAGGCCCCGCCTCACAGGGCTCAGGGCTCACAGCTGACTCCGTGCTCCATTGTGTCACTCATGGTGCTGCTTGGGGGATCATATACAAATCCAGGATCTAACTGGGGTCAGCCCAGTGCGAGGCAAGTGTCTTAGCCTTGCAAGACGGACAAGCACTGCAGGACGCACCTCAGATTCACGACATGGTTCAGCTTGGATTAACTTTCCTCACCATGTGCTCAGAAACCTTTTACTGTTTCCAAAGTTTTTTTTTTTTTTACCATCCCCACACTCTGCTCCATGACCCCATCGGATGCTGTGAGCCCCAGTTTAAAAAGCTCAAAGTGGGCTGGAGAGAGGGCACAGGACTTAAGGCACTTGCCTGGCATGCAACTGACAGGACTTCTATTCCCGGCATTGCACACAGTTCCCTGAGCTCAACCTGGAGTGCTCCCTGAGCACCATCAGGTGTGGTCCGAAAACAAACCCTACTCCAAGATAAATAAATAAATAAATAAATAAGCTAGGCTCTCTTTAACTTTGTTTACAGACAAGGAACCAGAGGATAGCAATCAGCAATGCTACCTGGTGGAGGCAAAATCGCCTACCTTAGAGGTAGGGAATGGGAGGTGAGAACCAGTTCTCTGCACAGCCGTTCATGACAGAACTCTCTTCACAGATGTGCCTGTCAGTCTTTGAAAGCTATCTATCTGCCTCCGCCTATCTTCCATCTCTGAACTTCACAAGAGCTGAAAAATGATCAGCCCATTTAGTTAGATGAAATCCCAAGTATTTAGGGGCCTGAGCATAGCATGGCAGGTAGGGCATTTGCCTTGCACACAGCTGACCCTCAATTGGAGCCCTGGCACCCCATATGACAGTCCCCCGAGCACTGCCAGGAGTGATTCCTGAGTGCAGAGCCAGAGGTAACCCCTGAGCATTGCTGGCCCCAAGGCAAACAAACGAACAACTACAACAATACAAGTACTAGCATGAGGAATCAATGAGCTCAGGTGTGTAGGTTCATGCATTAGCTATTGCCAAGTAACAAATAACCTGAACGCAGCAGTTTCTGGTAATTACTAGATCCATGGGACAGAGATCCGGCTACATTGTAGCTGCACCTTCTACTCTGGGGTCTTTCCTGGAGAAATAAGGTACCAGCCCCCATCAGAGATCTTGCTTGGGGGGACGGATGTGCTTCCAATCCCATCCACTGAACTCTGGCTGGCAATGTCAGAGACTTAGTATTGTTGGACGGAGTGCTACAGGTCCGCTGGCTTGTTCCCAGTGAGCGAGCCTAGTCCTATGGAGCCTGCTGGCAGGAAGGAAGTTCTGGTCTCTAACCTCACAGCAGAGGTGATGCTCCACACAGCCGCTGCCTCCAGGAACCAGACCCAAGCCCATAGCAGACCAGGGGACAGGATGACGGGGGGACGGTCTGGACTGGGGCCTCAGCTTTGCTGCTTTGACTTTGGTCCCTTCCCACCAGTACCTGGGAGCGTCCTGGCTCTGGGGTGGGGCTGGGGGGGCTGAGGTGACAGGAAGTGGTCATGCTTGGTCTCCATCAGCGACAATGTAGGGTTCATTGGAAAGGCATGGTGGCCCCTCCCAGCCCACCGAGAAGCCGGTGCATGCCTCATGCCTCTGGGTGCCTTTCACCTCCCACCTCCCAGCCCTGCCTGTCCCTAAATCAAAGCTGCTCGCTCTTCAGGGGCTCCCGGTCCCCGCAGCCTGAGGATTGATGAGGGTCAGAGCCAGAAAAGTAATAGAAAGGAGCCAGGACGCAGGCAGTAATGTAAACGAGAGAGCCGGCCAGGCGCGCGGCCGCAGCCCCCTGCGTGACCTCCCGGCCGGCCCCTCCACAGCCTCCGCCTTTATGAAACTCTTCCATCATCCTCGCCCTCCCCCTGCCCTTCCCCTGTGGCCTTCCCCCACAACCAGAACCCGCCTCGACCTGACCCTGCTTTCCTTGAGCTGCTTCCTGTGTCCTCCCCTCTCCCTCTGAGTACACCCTGACTCCATCTGCCTGGCAGACTCCTGTGTCCCCGCCTCCTCTCTGCAGGGTCTCAGGCTCTTGCCTCTCTCGAGCTGCCCTTCGCCCAGCCCCGGGGAGCTTTGCCTCTCTCATCAGCACCGAACAGAACGCAAACGGAACACGGAGTCCTCAACAAAAGAGTACCACATGTGCCCGATCGCATTAGACTGAGACTTCTTTAGAGACTGACCTTTCTTCTCACTCTCCCTGGCACAAGCGGGGAGGTGATGGGGAAGGTCAAGGTCAAGGTCACACTCCCCTTTGGGGGGTGGACAGTGGAACTAGTGCTCCCAGCTCCCAATTCCTGCTGCTCCCCACCCCCACCCCTATCAGCCCAGGACACCCCCGCCCGTTGCCCTGAGTGCTCCTGGGCACTGTGTTTGAGCGTCCACATGCCCACCCCATGGGGGACAGTGATGGGGTCAGAGGGAGCCTTGGCTGGAGCAGAGCCACCTTCCTACCTAGTGGGTCAGATGCCCCAGGGACCAGACGCTCCTGCCAAATGCCCCTGAACCTGCTTCCCCCCTCACCCCCCCTTCCAAGGGGTCACTCCCCACCCCTGCTGCTCCTCATCGATGTAAAATCCCTTCCAGGTCGCCAGCTCTACCCTCTCTTGAAAAGGAGATGTGTGATTAGGGGTTTAAAGAGTATGCCGGGGGTTGGAGCGATAGCACAGAGGGTAGGGCATTTGCCTCGCATGCGGCTGACCTGGGTTCAATCCCCAGCATCCCATATGGTCACCCAAGCACTGCCAGGAGTAATTCCTGAGTGCAGAGCCAGGAGTAATCCCTGAGCATCACTGGGTGTGATCCAAAAAGCAATATATATATATATATATATATAATAAAAATAATAAAGGGCATGCCAGATGGGTAGATGAGGATGGGGTGGGGCGATGCCAGGGGTCCACACACCTGATGGAAGAACAGTCAGCGCTGGAGAGGCGGCAGCAGGCAGGTGGGTGTGGGTCGGGCGAGATGCTGAGAGGAGCTTGCCTTGGGAGGGATCGCCCGGGATGGGAGATGTGTGCCGAAAGCAGACCAAGGACTGAACATGATGGCTTCTCAGTATCTGTATTGCAAATCATAACGCCCCAACTTAGAGAGCGAGTAAGAAGGATGGTACCTGCCACAGAGGCAGGGATTGGGGTGGGGTGGGGGTGGCGGGTGGGACACTGGGAACAATGCTGGTGGAAAACGTGCACTGGTGGAGGGATGGGTGCTCGTGCGTTGTATGACTGAAACTGTATCATGCAAGTTTGTAACTGTATCTCATGGTGATCCAATAAAATTTATTTAAAAAAATAAAAAGAGATGTGTGTCACTGTTCTCATACCCAGGCATCACCCCACCCCATATGGGCCCCCAGAGTCCCCTCCCCATCGCTTTCCCTGCCTGCGGCTCACAGTGCTTATCCATGGGCCGCTGCAGTCACTCCTGGGCTTCAGGGGCTCTGCATTGCCCAAGAGAGGGCGTTGCAGAGGGGACTCGGGCCAGAAGGTGGCATTCAGGCAGTGTGCAGTGCCTCTTCACTTCCCACCTTCTCCACCTGCACTCATGGGGCTCTCACCCCCGGCCACCTCCACCTGCTCCTCACCCATGACCGTCTAGTCCTCCCCGACGTCCTGGCCAGCCCGAAGCCACCTCCTCCAATAAGCCTTCCTTGACTGCCTCACAGAAGGCTGGGTTGCCTCAGCTCTCAGCGCCCCCCCCCCATCCCACCTCCCCGCTGCTGTTGGCTCCTGAGACAAAGGCCTGCCGGTGGGGGGTGGGGAGGCTTCAGAAATCTGAGGCTCCTGACAGCTTCGTCCTGGAGAAGAAACGGCCCAGAAGGCAGCACTCCCGGGGAAGGCGCTCAGCAGAAGGGCCCGCGCTGGGCTTGAGCCAGGGTGGCGTGTGCTGCCTGCGGGAGGGGGACTTGGCAGGTCTGAGGTGCTGACGATTCGTGCTGGGTCCCTGGTGTCTGTTAGAATCTCCAATCCCCAAGGGCTGGGGGCGGAGAGAGGGAGCAGTTACTGCTTTGGGGGGTGGGGGGGGGTAGGTTCTCTCTTGTTCCTGTGCCCTGAGGGCTGAACCCCCCTCTCCCCTCCTCTGCCCTCCTCCTCTCAGACAGCCCCTTCCCCCTGCCGGGCCCCCTTCCTGGGGTGTCCTTCCCCCGGGTGCCATGGGGTGGGGTTTGAGGCGCAGAGCTGCCCTTCCTGGGACTCACTCGCCTTCCACCTTCCAACCCTCTGTGCTGTTTCACTCAAGCCCAGTGACTGGAGATACCTGTGGGGGTCCAAGCGGGGAGGGGACCAAGCCTGTCCCCTCCAGTGGTCCTTGGGCTACACCATCCCCTCAGAGCCTCGCCCTTCTTCAAGTGCAGGTGAGTGACCAGCACCAGGGACCAGCCTCGGGGCTGCTGAAAGTTGGGGTGGGTGAAGCCGCGTAGGTCAGCGGTCCCCTTATCCCGCACAGCGTCTTCTCAGATGGGGGCTTCTCATCACCCTCCCACTCCTCCCCCACCTCCCTTCACCCTCCCCCGCAGGGTCCTCCCTGCTCAAGCACAGAACTGCCTCCCCACACCCCGCCGATTTGCATGGTCTTGGGGACCCCTATCAGCTCCCCAGCCTGCTTCTTCAGCCCAGCTTTCTCTCCAGAACTCAGGGACCAGCAATCAACGTCCCCCTGCCCCAGCAGAGCTCCCCTTCCCCCCCCACTCCTCCTGCAGAGTGACCCCCCCCCCCACCTCAGCCAGCCCTGTAACGTAGTAAATGCATGGTCAGGAGGCTCAGTTTCCCCATTGGCACCTGGGAAACAAGAGATGGTTGGTCAGGCTGCCACACAGACGTGGCCTTGGAACTGTTGTCCACTCACATGCTGGTCATCTCCCTCTCTCCCTCCAGGCTGCCTGCCGGGAGCAGAATGATGCCCCAGTAGGCCCCGTGGGCAGGAAGAGGACAGCTCACTGGGGAGGAAGCGGGGACTCCCTGAAGGTGACGGTCCCTCCAGGGACCAGGGTCCACGGGAGGAAGAGCAGGCAGGGAACAGGAAGATGTATAAGACATGCAAAGAGAGTTCTGGTGTGCACCCTAATACTTCCTCCCAGGTCCCTTTTCAGAGGAGGGGACTTCCGACTGCATCTCCTTCCCGGCGCTCTAGAGTCAGAGAGGCACCTGGCTTCCTGGAGGGTCACACATCCTGCAGACCTGTTCGAGGCTCCCTCACAGGGATGAGCAGCTGGTGGAAAGAGGGCTGCAAAAAGGAGCCTCCGGCAGGCAGATCTGGGGGGCACACGGGAGTCTGTGACAGCAAAGGAGGGTGTGGAATGAGCTTTAGGTTTCGTTCCTACAGAATCTCTTGCCCTTGGAGATTATTATCAAGCTCGCCTTCATTAAACCTTGTAATAAAGATCAATTATGCATGCGATGGGACGAGCCAGATTTACATACCTCAGGTAGCATTATGCATGGGTCCCTGGAAACGGGCACTTTAAGTGAAGTGGTGTATATAAAAACCCATTATAGGCTAATTAATGTAAATAAGAATTAAGTGCCTACAGCATCATTCTAGCTACAAGAGCATCACCGAAATTCTAAATAAAAACCGAGAACATTTCTCATATTAGCCAATCATTTGTATCTGTTCTTGCATTTATCTTTCAAACCCGCTCAATCCAGTTCAGCATGCAGAGGGCAGAAGCTAAACCTGGCCGCCCAGAGCACCAGGCGGGCAGGACGCCCTTCCAGGTAGGGACCCCGGGCACACGCAGGCACACGTGTGTACACACTGGGACACATTCGCTGTGGAGCAGCCCCCTCAGACTGCTGGGCTGCTCTGATGCCCACCCCTGAGGTGTGGGAGCAAGCAGGACTCCCAGAGTAAAGCACGCAGACTGGGCGGACTGAGGAATGCCACACAGATGGCAGAAATTGATTTTTTTTTCCCTCTCATCGTTATAAATGAAATGGCATTCCGTGAAATGATGGTGTTGGAGGACCCGCGGTAGCAGGAGCTGCTACTCAGCTGCAAAGGGGAATGAACTCTTGGTACCTGTAACAAATTGGAGGCCTCTCCAAGGAATCAGGCAGCAGGCAGCCAGCCAAGCCAACTCCACAAGGTTCAGAGCTGCAGGACTGCGTGGCTACAACGTTTCAAACAGCATGCCCATCTTGCAGCAACCACCATGCTTCCTAATTCTTGCCTTCCTCTTATAAAAACTTGTTGTTGTTGTTGTTGTTGTTGTTGTTGTTGTTGTTTGGATGCCACGTCAGTGATGTTCAGGGCTCACTTCTGGCTCTGCACTCAGGAATCGCTCCTGGCTTGGGGGGCAGAGGGGATGCCTGAGATCAAACCCGGGTCGGCCATGTGCAATACAAGAGCCTTACCCACTGTATTACCTCTCCAGTTCCTCTTAAAAAAACTTTTGTGATTCTATTGAGTATCTTTATTGAGCAGGCTAAAGTCCCTCCCTATCTCAAGATCCTTACTCATGAACCCTTGATCATCACAGGTCCCCTAAACTCTACCCTGGAGCTCTTTGGGGAAAGGGATAGTGGCCCATTGTTTAGCTGACTGCAAAGGGCAACTAAGGGATCTTTGTGATGTTAGTTACATGGATTTACACACCAGGCAAATCCTATATAAAATGACAAGTTAAATTCAATGTAACACATATGTAAATGAGTATAAGTGAAAACTGGTGGTATCTGCTTAAAACTGATGGATTATATCAATGTCCGTATTCTTTTTTTTTTTCTTTTGCAAACTGAGAAAACTGTCAGTCTCCCTTTGGATTTTCTTTTCTATTTTTCTTTTTTTTTTTTTTTGAGGGGGACAACAACCAGCTCCGGGCTTATTCCTTTTTATTTATTTATTTATTTTGCTTTTTGGGTCACACCTGGCGATGCTCAGGGGTCACTCCTGGCTCATGCACTCAGGAATTTCTCCTGGCGGTGCTCAGGGAACCATATGGGATGCTGGGAATCAAACCCAGGTTGGCCATGTTGGCTGCGTGCAAGGCAAACGCCCTACGTGCTGTGCTATCACTCCAGCCACTCCGGGCTTATTCCTGGCTCTGTGCTCAGGGATCACTCCTGGAGCTAATCAGGGAATATATGTGGTGCTGGGGATTCAAATCAGGATCTACAACTTGCAAGGCAGACTTTTTACCTCCTGGACTATCTCTCTGGTCTTTTGTTTTTTTGGGCCACACCTCCCAGGAGGGGCTGTATTTGGGGGGACTGCGTAGTGGGGACCCAAACCCAGTCTCCTGCATGAAAAGTCTGGTTTTGGCCCTCGAGACTCTCTCACTCCCTTTTGCATTTTCTTACAAGCAAATTTCTTCACTGCATCTGATCTACAATTGTCCCGATAAAGATGTCAATAAATAAAGGGATGTCAGAGTGAGTGTAGAGGTCAGCGGCAGAGGTCAATGGGCTCATCTCCTTGGGGACTCCTCCCTGAGTGCCCCCAACAGTGAGGGTTTCAGCCCTTCTGCTTCACCGGGTGAGTTCAACCTCCAGCCCACAGTGATGCAGCCAAGGTTGGTCACGTGACCCAAGTGGAGCCAATGAGAGCCCATTCCTCAGTTCTTTGGTCATTTGAAGAGGCCCCTTTGGGTGGCCGGACTTGTAGCCCATGAGCTGGGTCCTTTGGCTGCTGGGTTCCATCCAAAGGCAGGGGAGCAGGTGAAGTACATTTGCAGAGAGTATCAGAGTTCTCTGCAGAGAGAAGCAGCTGAGCCCTGGAGAAAAGGGGTGCAGGGGTTCCTGTGCCTGAGAACACATGTTGTTTTTCATTCTTATAGGCTCCTGGTTTGATCTAGCCTCGGATTTCATAAAATTCCTCAAGTCTTTTTCCAAATCCCCATGGCACCCCAAACACTCAGTTCATCAGAGGACTTGATTATTCTTTTTTTTTTTTTGAGTCACACCCGGCGATGCTCAAGGGTTTCTCCTGGCTCTGCACTCAGGAGTCATTCCTGGCAGTGCTCGAGGGGACCATATGGGATACTGGGAATCGAACCCAGGTCGCCCATGTGCAAGACAAATGCCCTACTTGCTGTGCTATCGTTCCAGCCCTGGACTTTGGTTATTTACAGTCAGGAAGCCCCAACTACTAAAAACAGTGTCCAGGACTCAGCCCTACAGACTGCCTGCCTGATGCCCAGGTGCCATGGGAGGTCCGTGGGCAACTCTTCTGGGCTGGGAATGGGGCCTTTGTACTTTCTTCTCTCCTCCTCCCCTCTCCAGGCTGTCAGCTCCCAGAACGCACAGAACAGCCCTCGAAGGCATATTCCTAGGGTTGGGGAGAAGTCTTGGGAGAATCTCTCATGTGAGCGAGCGCTGTCACATCGCACAGAGAAAAGGAGAATGAGAAGAGCCCGAGTCAGCTCCCCCAGGCAACCAGGAAACAATTTGCAAGATGGAATTCAACAAGCAATGCCAACAAGATCATAATGACCATATTTATGGGAGAATGTGGCGGCCCGCGCCCGGGTTTTCATTATCGTGTGTACAAATGTGATCGTCTCTGTGTAGCCAGCCTCCCGCTCCAGGGCGGCAGCTGTTGGCTGCTGCATGGTAATTTAATGTAAATTGCCCCCAAATATGGTAATTCGCTCTTCTGCCAGGGGAGTTTGAAGTCACAAACCTGGAGATATTAGCAGCAGAGGTTTGCTTACTTCTCGACAGGCTTGCTGGTAAGCCAGAAAGTGCAGAGACAACGCGTACCTTCAATATACTCCGCGTGTGTGCCCCGGGACCCACAATGAGCCACTCGCCTCTCTGAACCTCAGACTCTTCAGCTGTGAAATAGGCATAATGTCTGCCGAGGTTGCTTGGATATTTGAAGAAGATCGACTCGGAGCACCTGGTCCATCCAGAGCTGCTATTAAGATTAGGGGGGAATTTGAAATCGCAAAGGTTGCAGTGAGGGAATTGGACACTCAGTGCCCAACACTGTTCCCTGGTCCCCAAGAATGAATCCTCTGAACAAAAGGGAATACCCTGCCACAGAGGCAGGATGGGATGGGGGTTGGGGGGTGGGAGGGATACTGGGATCCATGGTGGTGGAAAATGGGCACTGGTGGAAGGATGGGTGTTTGATCATTGTATAATTGTACAAAAAAATTGTAAATCACAACTGTACCTCATGGTGTTTCACTAATAAAAAAATTTTAAAGAAAGATAAATAAAGATTTTTAAAAAAGGAATGAATCCTCTGAAATAAAGAAAGTAAGATCATGATTAAAGTTAAAGTGAAAGTGTCGTGGGGAAATGGTAAGGGGGGTTAGATTCTTGATCAAGTAAAAGCTGTCTGGAATATGTAAAATAAATAAATATCAACATCCAGAAACATCCATGAACGGAGAGTGCGACAGACATTCCCAGCACAGAGAGACAACCCACGCTCGGCCAAGGAAGGGTCTTTCCTCCTCTGTATTCCACTGGAAACCACCTCAAACAGGAGAGACGTCACAAAGGTGATGCCTGGGTAGGCAATGCTTCTCATAAATCAGGTACACCCGGCCACTGAAGGGGCACTTCAGGCCGTGGGGGGTTCAGAAGATAATCTGCCTAAAGAGGAAGAGAGAGACAGAAGAAAGAATGAAAGGAGAGGGGGAGGGAGGAAGGAAGAAAGGAAGGAAGCAGGTAAAAGAGAGAAAGAAAGAAAGAAAGAAAGAAAGAAAGAAAGAAAGAAAGAAAGAGAAAAGGAGGGAGGGAGGGAGGGAGGGAGGGAGGGAGGGAGGGAAAGAAAGAAAGAAAGAAAGAAGGAAGGAAGGAAGGAAGGAAGGAAAGAAGGAAGGAAGGAAGGAAGGAAGGAAGGAAGGAAGGAAGGAAGGAAAGAAAGAAAGAAAGAAAGAAAGAAAGAAAGAAAGAAAGAAAGAAAGCAGGAAAGCAATCCGTCAAAGTGCTCCTCCAAAAGTTGAATCAAGGTGTTCCAGGAACCACCTAGCTATGACTTTATCCTGAGAAAATTGCCCATTAGAAGGAAAAAGCCACATGGACAAAGGTACTGAGAAAAATCATACCTCGGACAGGCAGGCATTGCCCCAAGGGGACACCAGCAGGAATGCCGTCCCGTTGCCACCACATGTGTGGCATCAGGGAACTTGGGTTGTGCAGAGTGGGAGAATGTTCATGGCGTATTTTTAATTTAACAACAGAGAACCGAGACTATTTATAGCATGACCAAAACTACACACATCTGCGCGTGGCAGTTGGATGGGGCAGGCTTTCTGCAGAGGGGATGCCAGGAGGGGAATGCACCCAGGGGGTCCCCTGCAGCAGAACTTTTCATCTTTTGGTCACCAAGGGGGGAATGTTTGAAACAACAGTGGGAGCAAGTGTGCTTTGAAGGACCCTGCAAAACAGCTCTGGGGAGTTTAAGGAAACTTTCCAAGGCCACTGGCAGGCCTCAGAGATCAGGAAGGCACCTGCTTGGAGCTGGACCCCTTAGGCCTGGATGTGAGCTCCCTGCCTGCTCCAGTGGTGCTGGAGGTATGAAGACCAAGGCTGCAGGTGTGCCCGGCGCAGGGTCAGCTGAGATGACAACAGGGCACAAGTGACTTCAATCATTCAGACCCTTGGCCATGGCCTCTGGCCAGAGACTGACAGTGGGAGGGGAAACTTACTCATATACAGAACAGAGGGAAGGGAAGAGAAGGGACAGAAAGGAAGGGAAGGAGGGAGGGAGTGAGGAAGGGAGGAGGGAGCGAGGGGAGGAGGGAGCGAGGGAAGGAAGGAAGGAGGGAAGGAGGGAGGAAAAGAGGGAGGAAAGGAGGGAGGGAGGGAGGGAGGGAGGGAGGGAGGGAGGGAGGGAGGGAGGGAGGGAAGAAGGAAGGAAGGAAGGAAGGAAGGAAGGAAGGAAGGAAGGAAGGAAGGAAGGAGGGAGGACAAGAGGGAGGACAGGAAGGAAGACAGGAAGAAAGACAGGAAGGAAGACAGGAAGAAAGACAGGAAGGAAGTCAGAAAGGAGAGACCAGGCCTGCCACACGTTAAGCAAACACCTAATCCCACGGCAAACACTGTCGGATCCTGTCTCCCTAATTGAAAAACCCATGCGGGCTGCTTAATCCAGTCCATGCTAATGAGACCAAAACACATCACAGCAGATATTGACTTTGGCAGTGCTAGCATCAAGGCCAAGGACCCCAGCCGGAAGGAACATCTTCACACATTGTGCTGGGGGCAATCTTGTCCCCCCCCTCCACATCACCTCCCTGTTCCTGGCTCATATTGTCCCCCTGGGCCACAGGGTTCAGAGGCCAGAGTTCCCTCCCACTAGACCCCTCCCTCAAATCGAAAGATGGGGGTCTTGAAATAAAGACCCAGATGAAAGCATCCATGCAAATGAGCCTAGCGAGTACAGATCAGTTCATGAGGCTTTTTTTAACCCCCTGTTTAATGGCTTGGATGAAATTGTTATCAAGGCAAAGATGGGCTATTTAAGAGGCTAGGGGTGAGGCTATGCCACCGAGTCCCACCTCCAGCTGGTGACATTTAACCCGTCCCATGAAAGGTTAATGTTCTCATCTTCTCGCTTGCTCTTAGCAATCATGTCCCTCACCAGATTTCCAATTCATTAGCGAGGCTCTGATGAGGGGCCAGGGGCCTTAGCTCTCTGTAGCTAGTACACTTAGAGCCACACAGAATTTGTACTAGCCCTGCCAGCCCTCACCTGGCTCCGGGCAACTGTCATTCATTTCCTCCATTCAGCCTCTGCACTCTCCCCTCCCGGCCTCCCCCTACATGCTGCCCCAACGTTCCTCCTAATTGCCATTTCTCATTTGTCTTGTGACTGCCTAAAGACTCTCCAGGATCCTGGTTGCTCACTGATTAAAACCTAAAATTATCTTCATGAGCTATTTTTTGTTGGTTTGTTTTGGGGACCACACCTAGTTATTCACAGGGCTTACTCCTGGCTCTTGGTTCAGGGATCACTCCTGGTGGTGCTCCAGGAACCATATGGGGTATGGAGGATTGAACCCAGGTCAGCTGCGTTGCAAGACAAGTGCTCTACACACAGTGCTATCTCTCCAAGCCCATAAGCCTTTTTTTTTGGAAGGGGGACACTGGTAGCGCTCAGGGCCACCTCCTGCTTGGTCTTTGGGGGCACTTGCAGCATTTCCCAGGGGTCACGCAATACCGGGGATTCAACCAGAGGCTCCCGCAGATAAAACTCACCCTCCAGCCCCTTCACTCACCATTATTCTAGCATCACTTCTCTCTGGCACCCCTAAATCCCAGCTCCCCCAATTCCCATGACTTTCTCCTAGCAAGTCAGTGGCTTAACATACAGGACTGGTGCCGATCCACAAAGCCCAGACCATGAATGCAGTTGGCACTGGGCAGAACATGTACTCTTGTGGAGGTCTGAAGAATTCTCCAGAGCAATTGCAACCCTGCAACTTTGCACTGTGGAGCTGAGCACACCTTTCCTCAGGGTGCTGAAGTAAGCATCACAGAACACTGTGAGATGGGTGATACCCGGAGCTCCCCAGAAGGGCTCTGAGTTCCAGCTGAGTGGCTTGGAGGCAGAAGGCAGAGCAGGGACTGAGGGCAGGGACCACCGGCCTGCCTGCGCGTGTCTTGTTGCTACCTGTGGTCCCTGTCCTGGGATCCTCAGCTCTGCCTCTCCTTGTTCAAGGGAGGCAAGATGAGTGTGAGTCCCAGGGGGACAAAGAGCTTTCTGGTCCCACAACACTGATGAACAATCAGATCAGACACGAGGCAACCCATCTGGTTGGGCAGCCCACTCTCTCTCCTGAGTCCAGCTGTCTCTCCAAGAGGCTCTAAAGAGGCTTCCTTGGCGTTCCCCTCTGACCCAGGCAGTCATTCATCGTTGGGGTCCGGACACGGGGGCTTCTGATCGTTATTTAGAATGTGACGGGCAGGGAGCATTTAACCAGACAACAGCTGTCCTGTGAATTGAATGACTCAATTGGCCTTGAGAAATGTGTGTCCTCTGGGAATGACTCCCAAGCCCAGTTCCCTGGCCCCAGATGACTAATGGAAAACCCATCCATGTCTACCCCTGAACCTAGTGGCAGAGAAAGAGCTTTGAACCCTGAGCCAGGCACCAAATCTTAGCTCAGGCAGGCAAGGGGCCAGGTTGAAGGCATATAAGAAAGCACATAGTACAGCTCAGGCTGGAGTCATGGGCTTCCTGAAAACCTCGGACAATCCTGAGACAATCCAGCAAAACAATCCAGAAATCCTAGGACATCCCTACTAACTGGCCTTTCATCCATCCATCCACCCAGCCATGCATATAAATGTCCTTCCCCTTCCCAACCATCCATCTGTTCATCTATCCATCCACTCTTCCATTTTTCCACCCATTCACTTATTCACTTGTTTATTTGTCCATCCACCAATAGTCATTTAATCACTCATCCATTAATCTATGCATTCATTCATTTACATGTCTATCTGTCCATCCATCCAATGACCCATCCATCCACCGACTCATCTACCTACCTACCCACCCATCCATCCAACCATCCACTCATCCATTCACTCCTCCCACAAATATAGCATGGCAGGAACCAGGGGTTCCTACTCGAGGAAGGTGGGACTTCTGGGGAGCCTTGGGCTGGCAGGAAGATAGACCAGTAGCCTGAAGGCTGGAGGCTTCTGCATGAAGAAGCTGAGACCTAGAGAGATGGGTTTGGCCTCTGCTTTCTGGAGAGACATACAGAAACAGAGCAGCGACCTGCACACGCATTTTTCAGGAGGTGGGCAGGTGACGATGGCTGCTCTCCTCCAGCTGAATGCAGAGCGAGCGATTCCCTTGATGCAGGAATAAAACCACTGTGTTCATAAGCACCATAAGGAGGACCTAAGCACCATAAGGAGGACCTGGCAGCTCAGGGGGCCTGAGAGGCTGCAGGGGAAGGTGTCAAGGTGCTTGTCTGGGCTCCGTCTTCTGCTCTCCAGGCTTGGCGGGACTCTCCCTGTTCCACTTGGAGACACAGAGCCTTCTTTCCTTTTTTTTATTTGTTTGTTTTGGGGGCCACATCTGGGAATGTTCAAAGGTTACTCCTGGCTCTGTGCTCAGGAATTACTCCTGGCAGTGCTCAGGGGACCGTATGGGATGCCGAGGATCCAACCCAGGTTGACCGTGTGCAAGGCAAGTGCCCTACCTGCTGTACTATTACTCTGGTCCCCAGACAGAGGGCTCTTGACCCTGCAGCTTTCCTGGAGGGGTCAGCACCCCCTCCCTTTAGTCATGCCCCTCCTCTTCCAGCCCCCGCCAGCCTCCCTGTCCTCTTCAAACATGCAGACCCCCCTGCCAGCCCTGGGCCTCCTCCAGGCCTTGGCCATGCTATCTGTGCCCTCGAGCCACCTGACCTTAAAGACAACACATCCCTACCCCCATCCCGCCAAGGCAGACAGAACCAGGGCTCCTCTCTCTGTGGCCAACCCCTAGCAGACGGGTTCATTAATGACTTTGGGTGCCTGGTTTCCCAGTTGGACTTGAAGAACTGTCCCCTCTGAGCCAGGACCAACCACACCAGTCCCTATCAGGAAAGTCCCAGAGCCCAGGGGTGGGGGGGGGGCAGGGCGGCTACAGGAAGCAGTGATGGGGTGGCTCTGAGACCATGCAAGGGGACTATGTGTGAGGAGCACTGTCCTCCTCATCCTCCTCCAGTCCATTTTATTTGAGGGGGGACAAACTCACCCAGTAGTGCTCAGAGGTTACACCCAGCAGTGTTTGGAGGATCACTTTCAGAGGTGCTCAGGGAATCACATACATGGTGCTGGGAATTGAACCCGGGGCTCCCCCATGCGAAGTAATTGCTCCAGTCCTTTGAGCCATCTCCCATTCCATTTCCAACTACGTTGTTCCCCGGTTCTGGAGCAAGCCCTCAGCAGCAGGGCTGTTTCCTGTCAGTGAGTTCATGAACCAGACAGCGGAGGCCTTGCAACCCCCAGCTGTCTACCCAAATATTGCAGGTGATGTGGGTGGTTTCCCCAGTGGTGCTGGGGGGGGGGGGGGGGCGTGTGAGGAGTGAGAGAGGGAGAGAGCTGCTGCCTTCCTGCTGAGCTCACCTTGGTCTCAGGAGCTAGTGCCTGCAGGGTTCAGGCTAGTAAGTCGGCCCTGAGCATCTGTAAGGCGTGAGCTCTACACTGCTCTAGCCTCACTGGGCAACCCTCAGAGGGTATCCCAGGTTCACTCGCTCCATATGGCAAACCTCCTGCGTTTTAAGGGAGTTGAGTGAGGAATTAAGCTTTGTAGGCCAAGGAAAGTCAATGCTGACCTCTGTCCAGGTTTCCAAAAGCCTCATAGAAAAGAAATCCAGACAGAGACAAATAGTGAAGTAAAATAGTTTTATTGAAGGAAATATGAGAAGGGAAAAAGAAAGTGGGGGGGGGCAGGAGAGAGAGAGAGAGAGAAAGAGAGAGAGAGAGAGAGAGAGAGAGAGAGAAGAGAAAGAAAGAGAAAGAGAGAATTGTGCATTTAAGACAGTGCAGACTTCTCCCGAGAGGAGGGAGCCTAGGGTTTGCCTCCCACACTGTGGTGTGGGAGACCCCAGGACAGGGCATGCGCTCTGGCCGCCTTCGCCAAGTTGGTTCCACAGAGCTTTTTTCCTAACTGCCCTCCCCTGGGACTTTCTCCACTGATGAGTCTGTTGCTCGGGTCTTGTCATAAGGGAAGAGCTCTAAGTTTTTGTTGGGAGCCTCGTGTTCTTATTAGTGTTAGTTTCTCTTGAGGCTTCTCCTTTTCTAAGCAAGATACTGAGAATAAAGCAGAAAAGATGGTAGGCCCGTGGCATGCAGAGAAGCTTGTCAGCGAAGTGGGTCAAGAGCTTCAGACAAGGGGCTAGAGCGATAGCACAGCGGGTAAGGCGTTTGCCTTGCACACGACTGACCTGGGTTCAATTCCCAGCATCCCATATGGTCCCCTGAGCACCGCCCGGAGTAAATCCTGAGTGCAGAGCCAGGAGTAAGCCCTGAGCATAGAAAGGTAGGACGCCCCCCCACCCCCAATAAAAAAGGAGCCTCAGAAGAGTCTCAGGGATTGTGTGTTTCTCCTGAGTTAGAGGTGAGGACAGCAAAGCTTAGAGAGGTAGGGCCCAAGGTCTCATGGCCAGTGGCCCGTTTGGGCTCCAGTGCACACATCTGGACCCACATAGCAGCGTCCTTTTCTTGTTTTGTTTTGGCCTCACACCAGCAGTTCTCAGGGGCTATACCTGGCTCAGTGCCAGGGTGATCGCTCCCAGCAGTGCTTAGGGGTTATGCGGGTGGCAGAAATCGAACCAAGGCTTCCTGCGTACAAAGTAGGTTCTAGCCCTTCGAGCTCTTTCCCGGCCCCGTTTATCAGCATCGTTAGTAGAGAGTTCCCGAAAGGGAGGAAGCAGGGAGCTCCAGGCTCCCATCACAAGGCTGGTGACCGCATGGCATGGAGGGTGCTCAGGAGTCAGCCGCTCAATTTCCACTCCACCTGACACTTGAAACTGATGGATAGGGGATTCCTCCACCCCCACCCCCAAGGGCCCTGGGGTACATCCTCTCAGCAATTCAGCTATGCCTCCCAGGGAACAGGACAGACAGACAAAGTGGTGGTATCCCAGCAGGGGGCAGGAGGGCAGACTCTCAGGAGGAATTAATAAGATCCAAGGAATTTCTCAGGAACAGTAGGGGGGAATCAAGACTCTTCAAAGAAGGCCTAATAGCGAATTTTCTGGATTTTCCAGCTAATTTGAAGGTACCTACTTGGAACATTTTCTTGTCAGAAAAGATTTTTAAATACATTTATTCAGTGTGACATGATAATTGGGCCTGGCTGCTGGTGAATGCTTTTTATCTGTTCCTGAGCTATTGTTGGCGGGGCTGGAGCTGACGGGCTGGAACGGGCACTTTGTGAGACTTAGGGATAGAGCCACGGGCCCCCAGAGCCCACCAGGGAGAGGCCTGCGGGTCTTGGGAAGATACTGTGAGAAAGGTGTAGTCATCAGGCTTGCGATGGTAAAGACACCCTACAGGGCAGAATGGGCCACTTCCTTCATGCACAGAGGGGTCAGTTGAGGCGCAGGGAGGGGTAGGCCCAGCCCGGGTCACCCTCAGCGGAGGTGGCAGAGGTCCTGGATGTTCAACCCTGTGCCAGTTGCTCTCCTGTGAGGCTCAGGTGCAGGAAGATCTGGCAATGGGCCCTGGAGTTTCAGGCAAGGCCACCCAGACACCTGCCTGGGGCCCCCACACTACCCTGTTTCCAGGTGCACTTCCGACTAGACTAAAAGTGCATTCGTACCCCCCATCCCCCAAGGGATGCATGTCTCTGTCTTTCTCTTTCCTCCTTCTTTCCTCTTTCGCTTTGCTTTAATGCCTTTGTCTTTTCACAAAGATCTGGCATCTGACAATCACTTGCAAATCCCCCATCCTTTTTCATCCATTCTCTTTTTGAGAAGGAAGACTTGTGTGGACCTGCAGTTTGTCTGTCCATTATATTTGGGTGTATCTTGGGTTTTCCCCCCCTCTTTTAAACTTTTCACAATTTTTAAACCACCATCCAATTTTTAAGGGTAACTCAGAACTTCCCATATGTTCCCAAGTTTTCAGTAAAACTGTGGCTGGGGTCATTTGCTTGCTTGGAACAGAGCTATTCTCTTCTTTTGAAAACCTAAGGGCAGGGGAAGTAGTGGCAGATGAGGCACCTGATGCCCATGTGGTCGCCCCGGTGCCAATCTGCTACACGGCATATGATCCGAGTCACTCCTGAGCACAGAGCCAGGAGTAGTCCTTGAGCACTGCCAGATGTCACCTCAACCTCCTCTCCCCTAAATAAACAAAAAGAAACAAAAAATTTAAAGCTTAGTGTATCTGCACAACAGCCTTTCATGAACATTTCAGAAATAAATCTGTTCCGGTGGCATTAAGAAATTGGAAAAAAATGTGTGTGTGTGTGTGTGTGTGTGTGTGTGTGTGTGTGTGTGTGTGTGTGATCTTTCTCAGTGAACTCCACTGTGTTATCAGCCCTCAAGGGACTTTGTTCCTCACAAAAGCAAGTTGACGAAGACCCAGCCTATGTGGTGAGAGTTTGTGCCCGTGGGTTGGTGTCTGGGGGCTGCCCCTGCACTTGGCTGGGAGGCTGGATGTTCAAGCATGATGCTGTACACGTGAGTGTGTCTTGCAGTGCATGTGTGTGTGTCTGTGTGTCTCTCTATGTCTGTGTCTGTGTATGTTTCTGTGTGTGTCCGTGTGTGTTTCTATGTGTATCTCTCTGTGTGTCTCTGTGTTTCTCTGTATCTGTGTGTCTGTGTGTTTGTCTCTGTGTGTGTCTGTGTGTCTCTGTGTGTATGTCTCTGTGTGTGTCTGTGTGTGCATGCTGGAGGGTGCCTGACTTTGGGAATACATGGCTCTGTGGTCCACAGCCGAGGCCCACATGTAGCGAGGAGGTTGAGGGTGTGATGATTCTCGGGGTTGTGTGTCTGAATGTAGGCACCGAGTGGGGATGCCTTTGTCCTTGCTCCTACTTGAGTGTTTTCCAGGGAAAATTTGCCCAGATCTGGGCTCAGTGCCTCCTAAACACATGTACACAGCACCCTCTAGTGGACATCAGGAAAAAAAACACCTCAAGACTCCCAGACCCTAACCTCTGAGAATCACTTCCAGTTTACTGGTCAGCGGCCACAGGGAGGACCCCGTTTACATGATGGTCCTTGAGAAGGCAGAAGGATGAGGAGACTACTTGTCAGGGAACTCATATGGGGTCAATATGCTTCATACTGTGGGTGACAGGATTCATCCCCAAACTGGTGCCAGCTCATCTGGAATCCACTTGATGGGTCAGTGTACTGCTGGGAAGTGACCTGGGCACAGTCCGCTCACAGTGGGGGGAAGCCTTGGTCAGAGGTTCCCTATGTGGGGTGCCCGTGCGTGCTCTAGGGCCTGTTCAAATTTGAGGCCATGTTAATGGGTTTGTTATTCTTTTTTTGTAAGGGGGAGTCACACCTGGTGATGATGCTCAGGGGTCACTCCTATCTCTGCACCCAGGAATCACTCCTGGTGGTGCTCAGGGGACCATACAGGATGCCGGATCGAACTCAGGTTGGTCGTGTGCGAGGCAAACGCCCTCCCTGCTGTACTATCGCTCCAGCCCCCAGGGCCGAATCCTTAAGAACTGCAATCCCAGAGCCTTGCAGGTAGGATGGCCAACCGAGCGGCTGTGTGCTTCCTCTCACAGCCAGCAAACCACCCACCTTCAGTGACCTACAGCCACGTAGTGGCCTTAGAGCTGTGGGGAGTCAATGGAGTTTGTTCTCCCACAGGCCAGGCCCTGGCCCTCGCCACACAGCTGAAAGCAGCTGCCCTCCTTGGCTCAGAGCCCACAGGCCACAGCAGTGCTGGGGCTCAGAGAAGCCAGAGTGACAATGGAAGATTGAACTCAATATCCTCAACTTCAAAACCCCGTGACTCAGGGGCCGAAGTGATAGTACAACAGGTAGGGCATTTGCCTTGCATGCAGTCGATCTGGGGTTTGATCCCCAGCACACCATATGATCTCCAAGCATAGCCAAGCATTCCATATGATCTCCAAGCATGGCCAAGAGTAATTATGAGTGCAGAGACAGGAGCAACCTCTGAGCATCACTGGGTGTGGCCCCCAAAAAGCAGAACAAAACAAACAACAAAAAAACCCACACTCCAAACCCTGTGATTCAGTCTGAAGAGACATTGGGGGTGCCCAGGGAGAGACACTGGGGGTGTCCAGGGATACTGTGCTGGACTTAAGCACATGCTGAGCGCGTGGGAGATCCTGAACCCTATCCCTGGCACTGCATGACACCACTGGGCATAGCCTGGGCACCCCCCAACACCGTCTGCCCTGAGCACAGAGCCCGTAGAACCATGTGGCTCACAGCCCCAGGCTGAGCATCATCGCTGGGCTTAGGTCCTGTCCCCGTCCCCCCCTCCCTCCCCCACCGCCGCCAGGATCACTTGGAGGAGTCCTATTTTAAATGACACGTTATAAGGTCAAATCTTTATGGATGAGAAAAGCTGGGGCCCAGTGGCAGAGCATTTGTAACAATTTGACATAGATCAATGCCATAAAAACACATGCCCATAGGGTGGGAGACCACTCTATCAGCATTTGGGCGCCAAGACGCAATCTTGAGGAAAGTTAGCCCAGCTGTGCAAGTCTGATAGTTTGATGCCAGGCCCACCCAGGTGTGGGGGTGGGTGGCATTGCTAGGGGTGCACCCCAGGACCTCTCTCCCCCCCCCAACTTACTTCCTTTTCATTTTTTTCCACCCTGATTTTGGACCACACCTGGCTGTGCTCAGGGATTACTCCTAGCTCTGCCCTCAGGAATCACCTCTGGCAGGGCTTGGGGGATCCTCTGTGGTGCCAGGGATGGAATCGAGTTGACCACAAGCAAGGCAAGCACCTTGCCCACTGTGCTATCTCTCCGGCCCCTCTGATGTGCTTTTAAAGATGCTGCCACGGTCAAACCCAGCAGTCATAGCCAGCCTGAGGGCATAAAGAGGTTTGAAGTTAGTTGTATGCAAGCATAAATTACATACAGTTGGCTCTGGAACAATAGCACAGCAGGTGAGGTGACTGCCTCACTCTCAGCCCAACAAGATTCAGTCCCCAGCACCCGTAGATAATCTCTCGAGCACCACCAGTGATCCCCGAGCACTGGGTCAGGAGTAAGCCTCTGGGTGTGACCCCAAAACAAACAAAAATTGCAGCTACAACCTCCCATGTTAGGTGTACAGTGCTTAGAATTTTGACAGACATGCAGTCTTATAAACACCCCCAAGACAAAAGAAATCACATCCTTTGACGGCTAATGGAAGTGAAACCCCATCTTCAAGGAGGGGAGTACCCTCTATGGGGGTGGCCTTTGGCAATAACCTCTGACACCACCTTATGTCTCCGCTGTCACACCTACTCCCTAATGTTCCTTTTCCAGAATGGCATGAATGGAAGTATCAATGGCCTTTTTTTATTTTTCCAATCCTTTTCTGAGTCAGAGTATTTTTCTACATACTGCAGAATGATGATTTTTTCAGTATAGAGTTCTAAGAGTTTTGACCAACAGCCCTAATTAAGACATGGATATGACAGCATCCCCAAATAAATGTTAGCATCACAGCACCCCCAAATAAATATGGCATTGCACCTCAAAATGGACATGATGTAGCACCCTGAAATGCCCCTGTGCTGTGCTCAATTGTCACTTCTCTCCCCACCCTGGCAATCAGTAGTCTGTTTTCTGTTCCTTTAATCTTGCCTTTCCAGTCAGCTCATAATAGAATCATATAATATGCAGCCATTAAAACCCTCTCCTTTCTCTCACCCCATTCACTCATTTCTTTTCATTACTGCGCTGTATTCCGCCAAGCGAGTGGTTCTCTGCTTATTCTCCATTTAGCTGAAAGACGCTCTTAGGTTATTTCCCAATGTGACCATTATAAACCATCTTTTGTATCTGCTGCTGGATTTGCTTGGGAAATAATTTGTGGAAGCTGTTAGCATCATATGCATGAGAAGCATTGGACTGTGGGTTTCCTCCCCACCCCCACCCCCCCTTTTGGACTGTCTTTGTCGGGTTTGGGTATCAGAAAAATGTTGGTCTCATGAAATGGCTGGGAAGTGTTCCCTGTTCGCTTGGTTTCTGTGAAAGCTGGTTTAGAGCTGGTATTATTTCTTTCTCAGATACCTTGCTATTAGAATTTACCAGCAAAGCCCCCCGAGTAGGGAGTTCCCTTTGTTGGAAGGTTTTCAATTATGGATTCAATTTGCTGAAGAGATACAGGAATGTTCTTGTTATCAATTTCTTCCTGAGTGAAGCTTTGGTAGTCTGTGTCTTTCAAGGAATTTGGCCATTTCATCTCAGTTATTAAATTTATTATTAAAAAGCCCAGGGGAATTCAGTGCTGAAATAACCAAACAGGGGAATGACTGACCCACCCAAGGGGACTCTGGAGGAACAAAGCAGAGAATTTCTAAGTTTGGGAATCATCTGAAATTCAAGAAGAATGTATTTCATTTGAAATATCAGCTTATTAAAAGTAACAATTATGCACAAAGGCACAACGCAGTCTTATCAGAAAATTGGATTCCCCATAAATGTCAGTTAATATGTAACATTCACTTGATAGAATTCTGTTCTATATTATTTAAACAATGTAAAAAGTGCATCGCAAAGCCTAGAAAGACCCCAAAATGTTCGTGGCTATTTGGGAAGGTTTTGAATCTAAAGGCCCCTTTCTTCTTCTTCTCTCTATCCTCTGAGTTTGCTATCTGGCATTTTAATTTTTGTTGCTTAGCGGTGCTCAGAGACTGTTCCTGGCTCTGTGCTCAGTAGTGACTCCCAGCAGTGCTCAGGGAGTCAGATGAAGTGTCAGAGATTCCTACTGGTCAGCTCAGGGACCCACATGAAGTGTCAGGGAGGGGTTCCTACTGGTCAGCTGTGTACCAGGTAAACAGCATATCTTCTCATATCTTCTGCACTATCTCTCTGATCATAGATAACATTTTAAAAATGAGAACAAAACTTTTTGGGTTTCTTTCTTTTTTTCTCTTTTTGGTGGGTGCGGGGCACACGCAGTGGTGCTCAGGGCTTACTCCTGGCTCTGTGCTCAGGAATTACTCCCGAAGTGGCCTCTGGCAGGGCTCTGGGGACATAGGGAACTTCAGGGAGAGAACTCCAGTCAGCTGCATGCAAGGTAAGCGACATCCCTGCTGTACTATTACTCCTGCCCCCCCCCCCCCCCAACTATTCTTTAAAACCTAGCACTTGGGGGCTGGAGCGATAGCACAGCGGGTAGGGCGTTTGCCTTGCACGCGGCCGACCCGGGTTCGATTCCCAGCATCCCATATGGTCCCACAAGCACCGCCAGGAGTAATTCCTGAGTGCAGAGCCAGGAGTAACCCCTGTGCATCGCCGGGTGTGATGCAAAAAGCAAAAAAAACTAGCACTTGCTCCTTCCCTAATGGGGCAGAGCTGGAGTTCTTGCCAAACGCAAGGCCTGGCACATGGAGCCTCATTAAAAGCCTCAGAGTCCAGCTCTGAAAAGATGCGATCCTGACCTGACCTCGGCATCAGGAAAGATGGATCTAGAGGCCACCGAGAGAGTGGAACAAGGCACAGGAGGAAATGACCCCTCATCACCTCCCACTGCGCGTTGAGCAATTCCAGCGCCAGGAGTGTCCCAGCACAGGGTGTGCGCATGCGCAGTCAGAGGCGGGCCCACTGCTTGGTATACACAGGGCCCAGGTGCCCAGGGGATGCCCAGCCTGCCCACCACCATAGCTCCTCTGCTTACAGGCATGCGCCAATGCCTTGTTCAACTCAGCGCATAAAACCCAAGTTCAAAAGGGAAACTGTGGTGCATTTCCAGACCACAGCGGCAGACAGAACATGCCTCTCCAGAGAGCCAGCCTGCGGGAGGCACCCCTATAACAGCTGTCAGGTGAAACCATGGTGGCCAGGACAGCACAGGCTAGTGGTGGCATGGTGCCCCTTCAAAGTCAGGCTGGACACTGTTTACAATAGCTAGAATCTGGAAAAAACCTGAGTGCCTGAGAACAGATGACTGGTTAAAGAAACTTTGGTACATCTACACAATGGAGTACTATGTAGCTGTTAGAAAAGATGAAGTCATGAAATTTACATACAAGTGGTACAGTATGGAAAGTATCATGCTAAGTGAAATGAGTCAGAAAGAGAGGGACAGACATAGAAAGTTTGTATTCATCTGGGGAACATAAAGTAACAAAATAGGAGACTAACACCCAAGAATAGCAGAGATAAGTACCAGGAAGTTAACTTCATGGCTTGGAGGCCAACCACACATGCTAGGGGTAAAGGCAGCTCAGAGAAGGGAGCACCAAATAAAGGGTGTTGGGAAGATCTGCCCAGGATGGGAGAAGCATGCTGAAAGTAGACTATAGACCAAACATGATTGCCACTCAATTCCTCTTTTGCAAACCACAGCACCCAAAAGGAGAGAGAACAAAAGGGAATGTCCTGCCACAGAGGCAGGGTGGGATGGGGGGATGGGGGGGGAGGGATACTGGGATTAGTGGTGGCGGAGAATGGGCACTGGTGGAGCGATGGGTACTCGATCATTGTATGACTGAAACCCAAGCACAAAAGGGAGACTTTTTTTGTAAGTCTTAAAAAAAAAAAAAAACAAGGTCCGGCTGGAGGTGGGCTGGAGAGATAGAACAGCGGGTTGGGCACTTGCCTTGCACAGGGCCAACCCAGGTTCTATTCCCGAGCACCACCAGGAGTGATCCCTGAATGCAGAGCCAGGAGTAACCCCTGAGCATCACCAGGTGTCACCCCCAAAACAAAAACAAAAAGAAGTCAGGCTGAAGGGACCAGTCAGAGTGCTGGCACAGGGGACGAGGCCTTGTCTTGCAGGTGCCTTGCAACCAGCCAACCCCAGTTCGATCTCTGGCACTACTTGTTTCCCCAAACATTGCTAGGGGTGACAGTTGAACACAGAACCAAGAGCAGCCCTGCTACCCCCCCCCCCCCCCAGCATCACCTGGTGTGACCAAAAAAAAAAACATAAAATAAAAATACAGGGTAGGTGATAGAGCGGCCTGGTGGTTGCTATTTCTAGAATACACAAACTTACGCATCCACATGCCAGCCAAGCTTCCAGTGATGTCATTGTGTGTCTGGCGGAAAGTCCTGGGAAAGAAAGAACCGTGAGAACCGAGACAGTTCTCTGTTTGGTGAGCAGCTGTCTGCAGTCTCGTCTAGTGGCAAGCACTGAGTAGGTAACCAGCTAATGTTTATTGTGTCCAGATTCCCATCCTAGACTAACACACAAGAGTGGACGAGATTAGTACCAGGAGTTTTGCTCCATGGCTTGGAGGCCAACCACACACTCTAGGGGAAAAGGGAGCTCAGACAGAGAAGGGAGCACCAAATAAAGGGTGTTGGGAGGATCCTCCCAGGGTGGGAGAAGCATGCTGAAAGTAGACTATAGACCAAACATGATTGCCACTCAGTGCCTCTTTTGCAAACCACAGCACCCAAAAGGAGAGAGAGACCAAAAGGGAATACCCTGCCACAGAGGCAGGGTGGGATGGGGGGATGGGGGGTGGGAGGGATACTGAGATCCGTGGTGGTGGAAAATGGGCACTGGTGGAGGGATGGGTATTTGATCATTGTACAATTGAAACCCAAGCACAAATATTTGTAAATCTACAACTGTACCTCATGGTGTTTCACTAACAAAAATTTTTTTTAAAATGTAAATGATGGAGGGATGGTTACTGGATCATTGTATAACTGAAACCCAAGCACAAAAATTTGTAAGTCTACAACTGTACCTCATGGTGTTTCACTAACAAAAATTTTTTTTAAAATGTAAATGATGGAGGGATGGTTACTGGATCATTGTATAACTGATACCCAAGCACAAAAATGTGTAAGTCTACAACTGTACCTCGTGGTGTTTCACTAATAAAAATTAAAAAAAAAAAGATTCCCATCCTAATGCTACAACATTACCTCGATAACTCTTCTGCATCCCTAGGTTCCTATTGAAAATGGCCCTCCTCTTACAGTCAGCCCCCTGCACCTTTCCCAGAGTTAGTGGTTCCCCCTGTGCATTTCTCACACCTTGGGTCACCCTGCTATTTTAGTACTCACCTGAAGCATGAGCTCTCATATGTGTGTGTGTGTGTGTGTGTGTGTGTGTGTGTGTGTGTGTGTGTATACTGTGCTTTACCAAGTTGTTTATAATACAGTTGTTTCAGGTGTTAAATGTTCCAACCCCAATCCCACCACCAGTGTGAACTTCCCTTCACCAGTGTTCCCAGTTTCCCACCCTCCATCCCACGATCCCAGCCTGCCCTCTTGAAGGCACAAACAAATTTTCTTTATATTGTTATAAAGCAAATGGAATTATCAGAAGATAGAGCACAAAGACAAATGAAATTACCAAACATTAGGTCATTAAGAACCAATTGTGTTGACTGTTTATCTCACAGTGACGTCACTGAAGCCATTGTGGATCTACTTGTGCCCATTGGTGCTAGCAGAGCCTTCTGTACTGTTATTATTATTTAGGCTCATTGAGCTTGGCATTCTTCAATGCAGCCTCCCCATCAGATTTTCTGTGTTCCTACTGGGCTGACAGTACAGTGAAATTTAGGGGAGTTGGTCCAGGAGCTATAAGATCTGGAGTGATTTTGTGGCTTGGCAGTTTGATGTGGTTCAATTGTGGAGTTGGGCTGTTTCACACAGTACTTTATCCAAATCCATGTGGTTGGCTTTAGTTTTCTTTCTTTCTTTCTTTCTTTCTTTCTTTCTTTCTTTCTTTCTTCCTTGGCTTTTTTGCTTTTTGGGAGACTCAGGAGACCCTGAGATCACTCAGCAAATCTCACATCCGGCAATACACAGGGTTACTCCTGGTTCATGCATTCAGGAATTACTCCTGGCGGTGTTCGAGGGGCCATATAGGATGCTGAGAATTGAACCCAGGTTGGCCACATACAAGTCAAAGGCCCTACCAGCTGTGTTATCACCCCAGCCCCCCTTCCTTCCTTCCTTCCTTCCTTCCTTCCTTCCTTCCTTCCTTCCTCCCTCCCTCCTTCCCTCGCTCCCTCCCTCCCTCCCTGCTTCTTTCTTTCTTTCTTTCTTTCTTTCTTTCTTTCTTTCGTCTTTGGGCTACATCTGGCTATGCTCAAGCCATAGTCCTGGCTCTATGCTCAGGGATCACTCCTGGTGGGGCTCAAGACCATATGGAGTTCTTGGAATCAAAGCAGGGTCAGCAGTGTACAAGGCAAACAAACACTTACCCACTGTATTATCTCTCCAGTCCTCCAATTACTTTTTTCCTTAGAAACTTTCTAAGTATCTGGGGATAGAATAAAAGTATAGTGGATAGGGTATCGACCCTGCATGTGGCTGCCCTGGGTTTGATCCTCAGCATCCCATATAGTCCCCTGAACACCACCAGGAGTAATTCCCGAGTACAGAGCCAGGAGTAACCACTGGGTATGGCCCAAAAACAAGCAACAAAAAGAAAATTTCTAATTATCTAAAATTCTAATCCCCCAGCTAGGACAAAACAAATATTTTTTGTGGTGATTAGTGGTGGTGGTGATGGTGGTGGTGGAGACTCCTGAGCAGTGCTCAGGAGACCCCGAGGTCACTCAGCAAATCTCTGCCAATGGGCCAGTGAGCCAATGTCAGTGCTGGGGGATGTGGTGCTGTTCCGACTCGCTAGTGCCCAGGATTGCCCAGGTCACCAAGGCTATGCTGGGGATGCCACTAGGGCCACACCTGGCAGTGCTCAGGGGACCATATGCAGCACAAGGGATCAAACTGGGATTAGTTGCATCCAAGTGAGTACTTTAACCCCCATATTATCTCTCCAGCCACCTCTGTGGTATTTTCCCCCGTTGGATTGGAAGATTCAAGGCCAGGGCCTGAGGACACAGGGTGTGTGGGGACCACTAGGATCACCCAGCAATTTTGGGGGGTGCCATGTGGTGCTGAGGCTTACCTCGTGCCAAGTCTGTGCCCTTGACTGCTGAGCTCTCTTCTCAACCCCAAGACTCCTTTTTAATTTATTTGGGAGAAGGGTTTGGTCCACACCTGGCAGTGTACAGGGATGCCTCCTGGCCATACTCAGGGGGATCACATGAGGTGCAGCAATCAAAACTGAGGTCAGCTACGTGCCAGAAAAACACCTCAACCCCCATACTATCTGACTCCCGAGACTTTTTGTTTTGTTTTGTTTAGGGGTGGGGTACACCCAGTGGTGTTCAGGAATTACACCTAACTCTACACTCAGTAATCACTCCTGACAGTGCTT
Source organism: Sorex fumeus (assembly GCF_029834395.1). Lineage (NCBI taxonomy): Eukaryota > Metazoa > Chordata > Mammalia > Eulipotyphla > Soricidae > Sorex > Sorex fumeus. The sequence continues at coordinate 31,691,741 of NW_026606091.1, forward strand.
GGAGGACCATATGGGATGCTGGGGATTGAACCCGAATCATCCACATGTAAGCTAAGTGCCCTATTCGTTGTACTATTATTGCTCTGACCTCCAAGACTTTCTTTTTTTTAAAGAAATCAACTTTTGGACCATGGACGTAATGGCTCAGCAATATAAAAGATAATGCCTTGCATGCATGAGACATGGTTCAGTGCCTGCAACGCACAGACACACACACAAACAACACACACACACTTTATATTTTATTTATTTATTTATTTATTATGTAGGAGTTCTGCTATTTATTCAGCCTCTGATTAGCTGATTGAATTGGGCATGAACTCCACCTTACTTTTTTTTTTCATTTTTTATAATTTTATTTATTGAATCACCGTGAGAGCAGTTACAAAGCTTTCGGGCTTAAGTCTCAGTCATACAATGAAACATCTGTACCTTCACCAGTGCCCATTCTCCACCACCAAAAACCCCAGTATACCCCCATCCCACACCCTTCCCCTACCTGTGGGGCAGACGATTTCCACATTACTCCTCTCTACATTGATTACATTCATTATTTTGACACCAGACCCACCATTATTATTTGAGATTTTACCCCAACACTCAGATCTGCTGAAAAGGCAACAGTAGACAATTTGTTTTCTAATCCCGTTTATGAATAACATATGATGTTGTGTGGCTGTAGTAGTGGCCGTGCGATTTTGAAATTCCAAAATTTTAACAATTAAATCTGGAGGGATTTCTGCCAAGACCTGCTGGGTTTCAAGATTTGTTCCTGAGTCTCTTGGTTCATGGCCGTTAAGCAGCTTGATCAGGATCCAGAAAGGCCGTTAGTGGGCGGCGACTCAGGGTCTCATTGGGACAAGGAGGAAAGGGCCGGTACACCCCCATCCCATGAGGCCCCGCATATCTCATCACTGAGGGCCCAAACCTGACTGTCCAGTGGCTTCTGGAGGATGGCGGCCACTGAGCCGCCTAGGGGGAGCAGTCAGAGGGAGAGCACCCTTTCCCCCCTGGAATGCCTCGGCGACAGTCACCTACTGTGGGGTCCAGAAACATTTCTGCCAAAAGCCACTGGGTTCTGAGATTTGTTTCTGAGTCTCTAGGATCATGGCCATTAAGCAGCTTGCTCAGGAGCCAGAGCGGCCATTCGTGGGCAGCAACTCGGGGTCTTGTTGGGACTGGGAGGAAAGGGCCGGCTCCACCCCCATCCCATGAGGCCCGCATATCTCGTCACCGCAGGCCCAAACCTGACTGTCCAGTGGCCTCTGGAGGATGGCGGCCACTGAGCCTCCAAGGGGGAACAGGCAGAGGGACAGCACCCTTTCACCCCTGGGGTGGCTTGGTGACAATAACCTACTGCACAGTCCTCATGCATTTCTGCCAAAAGCCGCTGAGTTTCAAGATTTGTTTCTGAGTCTCTGGGATCATGGTTGTTAAACAGCTTGATCGGGAGCCAGAGAGGCCGTTCATGGGTGGTGACTCAGGGTTTCATTGGGATGGGGAGGAAAGGGCTGGCTCCACCCCTATCCTGTGAGGCCCCACATGTCTCTTCACTGTGAGCCCAAGCCTGACTGTCCATTGGCCCCGGGAGGATGGTGGCCACAGGGCCGCCAGGGGGAACAGGCCAAGGCAAGAAACCTATTCCCACCTAGGGTGGCCCAGCACCTGTAACTTACTGTAGGGACTAGATGCATTTCTGCCAAAAGCTGTTGGGTTTCGAGATTTGTTCCTGAGTCTCTGGGATCAAGGCCATTAAACAGTTGGATCAGAGAGGCGATGCCTCCAATTATATCACTGAGCCGAAGGTGGTTTGTGGGTGTGTCTCCCACATATTTATCTTTTGGCCATTTACTTTCTTGGTAAACTTTGCCCCAAGTTTTTGGGGTCTGGCCAAAGGCACAGCAGCAATTTTGGGGTATCTGGAAGTCTGAAGGTGCCATCAGGCTGCTGATGCACTCGCCTCACAGGTACAGATTGACCTGCTGGCGGCACCATACCCTCCACACACACTTTAAAATGAGCTTTTTATTTCTAATTAAATTGAGATTTACAGCCATGTTGCCCAGATTATACCGAGTCTATAAACTCTCCTCACCCAGTTTCCCATTACTCACTTCTCCTGTTACCATGGAGTATGAGTAAACATTGTCACATCCTCTCCAAGAAGTACTGGATGCTGTGTGGGATCAGCCAGACGCCCCATTTATGGCTTCTTTCTGCTCTGTGATCCCATGTAGAGTCCCGTTGTTATCTTTGAGGGTCCTGCCCCTGCCCTACTGGGAGTTCTTCTCTGGGAAGCTTCTCAGCTGCCGTAGTTGGTAGTTGCGTGTGGGGCTGGGGGGCGGTGGTGTTCAACTAGCATGACCTCTGACCTAGGTGCTTTGAACATTTTCTCTTGGAAAACTTGGCCTGAGGAGTAAAGGTTCATGGATAGGACACCCCTGAGGGTCACCCCTCCTGCCAGGACAATCTCAGCAGAATCAGGCCCCATCCCTGGAGACTGGTTTAGAGGGGATGTGTGGACCCTGGGCATTGTGGCTTTTACAAGCCCCCTGGTGGTTCTGAATAGGCTGCCCCACCCTCTGTCCACTTGCTTCTCCACCAAGAGAGAAACCCAGGTCACCTCTCAGAGGTCATGGAGAGCCTCCGGGATCCCTGTCCAGTGCTCATCTCACTGGGTGCCTGGGATCCAAAACACAGTATGGGGAGGTATAGGCCCAACAATTAGGGTGCCGGTCAAGCATAGTGCTGGCCATATTGACCCCCAGCACCTCATGGCTCTCTGAGCATCATGGGTGCAGCCCAATGGCTCCCAAACACCGACAGAGTTGCTCAGGAGATAGCTGGCACTGTGTGGCCCAAATAGCACCACATGCTTCGTTCGCCACATTGAACCGTGGGTGGAGTTGCCTGGGCCTCTGGCTGACTCGAAGGGCCTCCCTCCCCCATTGAATTATTCTTGGGTTTTGCTTGGCTGCTTGGGGTTTTGGTCGAGCCACACCCAGCAGAGCCAAGGCTTACTCTTGGCTCTGTGCTCAAGGGCTTTTGTGGCTCAATGGCTCAAGACCATATGGGGTGTGGGGGATTGAACCAGAGTCAGCTGCATGCAAGGCCAGCATCTTAACCCATAATGAGAAAATAGGCCCTCACCCACATTCCAAACAGGCTAACTTGAAGCAGATTAACTCAGAGAGCAGAAGATGCCAAAGGGCAGCTGAGTCTGGGTGACGTGTCGGAACCAGGGAATGCATCCGGGATGTCCTAGAGATGGCCAGTCTCACTTCTGTACCCTTAGGAATCTGGGAATGTCCTCCAAATGTGCTCGTGTTTTCAAGGTGGTCCAGACCCTGCTTTGCAAAATGACAAGCTCGGGGAGTTTTTGCTTCTCTGTCCTTTGGTCAGCCGCCCGACCTATGCCCCAGCACCTCAGATAGTCCATAAAACAGCTCTCACTCTGTTCTGAGGCCAATTCTGGGGCATGAGCTCAACTGGGCTGGCAACACTTCTCAAAGTGTGTGACTTAGTTTTTCACTGACTTTTTTGGGGGGGGTCACACCCGGCGATGCTCAGGGTTTACTCCTGTCTCAAGCACTCAGGAATCACTCCTGGCGGTGCTCGGGGGACTATATGGGATGCTGGGAATCGAACCTGTATCGGCCATGTTGGCTGCGTGCAAGGCAAACGCCCTACCCGCTGTACTATCGCTCCAGTCCCAGTTTTTCACTGACTTTTAATGGGAATTTCTGGAACACTTGTACTTTCTCTCTGGCTCCCCTTCATGTAATTATTTCTTCCTCCCTCCCTCCCTCCCTCCCTCCCTTCCTTCCTTCCTTATTTCTTATTTCCTTCCTTCCTTCCTTCCTTCCTTCCTTCCTTCCTTCCTTCCTTCCTTCTCAACCCAGGACCTCACACATGCCAAGGGAAGTGCCCTCACTACAGACCTTTATCCTCATCTTCAAGTGCATTTAGACTAAGCATCTCAAACTCTAGGGGAGAAAATACTGCCTAATCAGATCTAGTCCTTTGAGCCTTGTGGGATGCCAGCACACACTCCAGTCACAGTCTGGATGTCTGCTTGCGAGGCACCCTCATTGGGCTCTCACTCCATCATGCCTTTCCCTGGCAAGAAATGACCCAATATGCAAGTTCCAGCAGGCATACCAGAACGGTTCAAATCAATTGTTCAAATTGCTCAAATCCCTGGGATTTCAAGGCCAGCAGCTCAGTTACTGCGGGCTCAAGGAAAGCTTCCTGAAGGAGTAACCTTGGATTTTCAAAAATAATTGCTTTTCTTCTCCTGGGCTCTCCACCGCTACCCCCCACCCCCCACCCCAGCCTCAGAGGGAGGCTTCCTAGCACTGCTCTGGGACTGGGATCCAAGGGCTGCAGGAGGAAGCCAGGGAGCAGAGACAGAGGGAGCCGGCTTCCAGGGACCTGCCTGGGAGGGGCACGTGCACACCGCCACTGTGCGGAGCAGGGGAGCAGAGGGCGGTGAGGACCAGAAGCAGGTGTTGATCAAGTGGGATTGCAGCCCTGTTGCGGGGGACCAAACAGCCCCACTCCTTATAGCACCTCCTTTGTCCCTGTCATCTGAGACTGAGTCTCAGATCTGAAATCTGAGATCCTGGCCTTGGTGAAGGGCTGTTACCCCCTCATTACCCTCCTCTAGGTTTTCCTTTTTTGCTTGAAAACAAAAGGGAACAGTCTTTGCTTTCCCTCTGGGTGTGTGAGAGGTAAACATGCCTATTAAGGCAGTAATTGCACCTCCTAGGCTTCTGCTAGGAGGTGGAGACTGGGGTTTCCTGCTCCCCCAGGGCTCTCTGGGTCTGGCAGGGGCGGTGCCTGTCTTTGGTTGGGGTGCAGCCTCCTTCCCATCCTGTCCTAGAGGGTGACAACCCTGTGAATGGATTTTGCCTCTTGATTATTTTATTATTTTTTTATTGAATCACCCTGAGCTACACTTATAATAGTTTTTATGTTTGAGTTTCAGTCACACAATGATTGAATACCCATCCTTGCACCAGTGTACATTTTCCACCACCAATGTCCCCAGTATCCTGCCCTACCCCATCCACCCCGCCCCCGCCCCACCCCATCCCACCCTTTCCCTTGTCTCTATGCCAAACAATTTCCCCCATTCTCTCTCTCTCTCTCTCTCTCTCTCTCTCTCTTTCTCTCTCTCTCTTTCTCTCTCTCTCTTTCTCTCTCTCTCTTTCTCTCTCTCTCTCTCTCCTTATGGGCATTATGGTTTGCAATACAGATACTGAGAGGCCATCATGTTTTTTTTTAAGTTTTTTATTTATTTATTGTTTTGGGGTCACACCTGGTGATGCACAGGGGTTACTCCTGGCTCTGACTCAGGAATCACTCCTGGCGGCGCTCAGGGCACCATATGGGATGCTGGGAATTGAACCCAGGTCGGCCACGTGCAAGGCAAACACCCTAGCCGCTGTGCTATCACTCTAGCCCCCATGTTTGGTCCTTGATCTACTCTCAGCACACATCTCCCATCCCAAGGGATCTGCCCCTTGTGCTCAAGCCAGAGAGAAGGGGGTTGGGGGGAAGGCAGGACTCACAGAGTGAAAGGCCCAGAGAGGGGCAAGGTGAGAAGGAGGTGAGGGAAGGGAGGAGGGGACCCTTCCTTGGCCTTCAGTGTGCTGTGACCTCGGCCCAGAGAACTTTCCGTTTCTGGGGGGGGGGGGGGTGCGGCCCAGGCACCGTGGGGGGATGAAACCCTCCTACATGAGGCCCTGAGGTCTAAAGGGCAGAGACCTGGGTTTGGACATCAGCTGCCATGGGTGTGTTAGGGCACGGATTGAAATCTCCCTTTAATGACAAAGAGACTCCAGAGACTGCAAACAGCAAGCAGGGTTTATTAAGACTGGCTAGCCAGGGTTGAGCTGCCTATGCGGACACACAGTTCCAGCAGGTTTGGCAAGACCCTGAGCTTCTCCAAAGGAGATCTTATATAGACCTTCACGGCCATTACAGCAGAGCCCGTGCATTTCATAGCCAATAGATTTGTAACAACACATAGTTTCCTAACCAATCCATTTAAAAGTACATCACTCCTTAGCCTATAGTATAAAGATCAGCATTTGCGTCAGTGATTAGGAACATCCTGGTTTTTAGGGCAGTCCTGGTTCTTGTGACATGGGTCTTGTGAGAGACATCTGGGTATCTGGTCTGATCCCCACCCTTCTCGTGACTTACAACTCCGGGCACCTGTATACGAGTTCCTTGCTCAGGGGCAGAAAAACAAGTCATTTTCCTGTAAAGGTAAAGGTAAAGGCCTTCCCTTTGATCGTCGATTTGCTCGAGCGGGCCCAGTAACGTCTCCATTGGAGACTTTGTTGTTACTGTGTCTGGCATATCATATCGAATACTCTCGGTAGCTTGCCAGGCTCTCCGAGAGGGGCGGAGGAATCGAACTCGGGTCGGCCATGTTGGCTGCGTGCAAGGCAGACGCCCTACCCGCTGTGCTATCGCTCCAGCCCTTCCTGTGAAGAGGATCTGAAAAAGCTATCTAGACCTGTTCCTCACATTCTTAATCTAGGATAAACAAGTTGGTCAGCGTTCATCTGGTTCAGGGCCTCGTTCCTCATAGGTGGAGGTGTCCTGGGGGTGGCATAAACATGGTGCACGGCCCAAGTGGCATCTGTTGCGTGGATTACAGATCATGGAACCTTCTTTCTCTTGGACATCTCCACCCACCATGGCGGGTGTCCAAACCAGGATGTGTTCTCTCTGAAGAGGTTGTTTAAATACCCCGCCTGGCACCAGGTGAATCATACATAAGGCTGTGCCCCATCTACAGTCAAACTGATGTCCAAACCCAAGCCCAGCCCTGTGCTCTGCCCTTTCGACGTCAGGGCCTCGCCTAGGGATCTTTCATCCTCCTGTTGACAGGTCTCAGGGCCAAATGATACGGCACACTGAAGGCCAAGGAAGGGCCCTTCCCTCCCATCCTGGGGAAGTCTGTTGGCTTCCCTGATCTCAGTCTCCCCATCTGCACAAGGCCAGTGTTGGACCAGAACTAAAGTCCCCTCCATCTGTCCCTGGTTCTGAGACGAGGGATGCGCTCAGCCCTCTTGTGGTGGTGCTCATAGGTGCTCACATCCGCTCTCATTCCCTGCATGTCACTCTTTTCAGAATCTCTGTTACTCAGAGCTAAACCCGGCCCTGCCAAAGGGAAAGAACACCGTTGTCACTCTCCTTAGAGTCTCTCTGTGCCTCAGGACCACAGGTGGGGAGGGGGGGGTCCTGTCAGGGTAGGGTTGCTCCTTTCAGAGTGCCCTGGGGGATGGGCAGGTATATGGTGGGATCTCGGCTACCAGGAGGGTGGGAGCCACCACCCTGCTGGGTGTGTGCTCCTGCCCAGCAGCCTTCCTCTGGACTCTTCTTGTCCGGGAGTGCGGCATCTGAGTTCAGCTTTGTGATTCTAGAAGCACCCCATCTCTCTCCGTCTCTGTGCCTTCGTGTTCTGCTGAGACTGATGACATCTCTGTCACGAAGCCTAAGGGGAGCTCTCTCGCTGTTGGCCAGCATCAGAGATGCTGAAGCCACCTGGGGAAAGAGACATTTCCCAGCCCACCTTGCAGTGAGTTGTACCACACATGGTTAGGCCAATGGGGGCACAATGGGAGCAAGTTCCAGGGATTTGCCTCCTTAGCAGCTGACATAGATGCGTGGACAATTTCGTCTTCATCCGTTTCACGCCTCGGCCTGGAATCGGAATGCCGTCAATGTTGTTTTGGATAACAAGCATGGTGCTGGCCACTGAGGAGGGTCTCTTGTGAACTGGACGGGATTGTGTGCTCTTGAGGGTCACTTGTCACCTCCCTGGCCTGTTTGACTCACTCAGACATCCACTCTCATTCCCTGCATGTCACTCTTCAGAATCTCTGTTACTCAGAGCTAAACCCAGCCCTGCCAAAGGGAAAGGACGCCCTTGTCACTTTCCTCAGAGTCTCTCTGTGCCTCAGAAAATGCTTAGCATGGCACTGAAGGCTCTTCCAGGTTGTCCCCTTTGACCGCTCCGTCTGGCCTCTCTCATCTAGTCACCAAACCCCCTTGCCTGTCCGTCCCTGCCTTCTAGAAACACGATCTTCCCCTTTCCCTCTCAGTTTTCAAGGGTCAGTTCAACCAGCACCTCCCCCAGGGAGTGTGCCCTGATTTTTTTCTGGCATCGCTTGGTCCCTTCCCTCTTGTTCTTTGCTCTCTGGACACCACAGGGCTCTCTCAGAGAGTGTGAGAGAAACATTCCTGTGGCCTTGCCTCTCTGCTTCCTGCCGCGGGAGCAGCCTGAGGCCCAGGCATGGGTTCTGATTCAGCTACTACTGCCAATGCCTCAGCAACCGGAAACTTGAACTTCTGTCAGTAAAGGAAGCTGACGAAAGGGAGGAGGGAGGGGTGGCAGAAGCATGCTAACACGGAAGGAAAGTTCCAGGCCTTTGTGGGGAGTCTTTGCACCAGAAAGGAATGAGCGAAGATGGAGGTGAAAGCCACAGGCGTCCCTGGCCCTTACTCTGGTCAACAAGAATCTGGATTGCAGACCCAGTGTCTTTTGTTTGTTTGTTTGTTTCTTTCTTTCTTTCTTTTTGGGTCACAGCGGTAGAGCGTTTGCCTTGCAAGCCGCCGGCCTGGCTGAGCCAGGTTCGATTCCTCCGCCCCTCTTGGAGAGCCCGGTAAGCTACCGAGAGTATCTTGCCTGCACGGCAAAGCCTGGCAAGCTACCCGTGACGTATTCGATATGCCAAACACAGTAACAATTCTCACAATGGAGACGTTACTGGCCCCACTAGAGCAAAATGATGAACAATGGGAGGACAGTGCTACAGTGCTTTCTTTTTGGATCACACCTGGCGATGGTTGGGGGTTACTCCTGGCTCTGCACTCAGGAGTTACTCCTGGTGGTGCTCAGGGGACCATGTGGGATGCGGAGAATCGAACCCAGGTCGACGATGTGCATGGCAAATGCCCTACCCACTGTGCTATCGCTCCAGCCCCCAGACCCAGTGTTCTTCCGCAGGCCTTGGCATTTGAGCTGGTGTGATGTGTGGCAGGGCCCGGGGTGCCCAGGCCCTAAGTGTGTGAAGACACAGCCCTTCCAACACTTTGTACTTCACCCATTGCCTCACAAAGGCCATCAAGAACTGAGATAACAGAATGGGAAAGTCAATTAATTGGGTTTCCCAAACAGTAGCAATCAGGGTCCAAAGAGTGAGGCCCAAGGACTCTGCAACAATAAGCATTTCTTTAATGGTTTGATGATGACCTTTTGTCTCCCTGGGTCTCCCACTCCACCCCCCATCAGTGCCTGTGTAATCCACTTAGAACAGGACAGACTGGGTTGAGAGGGAAGAATTCATTTCAGATTGTGTGGAGGATTTGAGCTGGACAGGCCCCAGGCTTCAGGGCCCTGTCCCATGCACTTTCACTCCCCTGCCTGCTTCCATGACCACTGGCCAATGATTAACTGCGTGTTTAGATAAAGATTTGGGCCCCACATCTTAGGGTCATGACAGTTCAGATAGGACCAGAATCTTGGAACGAGGAAGATACAAATTGTTGATTTGGTAACATCACCAATGCTTCGTTTCTAAACTTGGTAAGGTGCCTAGTTTCCAGAAGCACAAACACCAAGAGGGCCCTTAGGCCAGCTTACGTCATCGTCAACATGGTCTGTGGTTGTCACCTCATCCGGATCGTCCTTCTCCTGTGGAAATGAGAGGCAGCCCTTTCATTCATGGCATCCTGATTTGTATACAGCCCACCTTGGTCATCCTCAAGCCTCTGCCTGGACCCTCTGCTATCAGAAGGATGGAGCAGCCCCTCGGCACCAGCCCCAGATAGCCCCTCTCTGAAAGTAGGTGATGTGGACGAGCACTTCTCACGTGTCTAAGCCACATGTGTTTGGGGTCTGTCTCCTCTGGCATCCTTCTGTCTACATTTTGGAACCACTAAGGGCGCTTTAAAGCCAAACCACAGAGCCTGGTGGATTGCACAGTGGTGTCAAGCACCTGTCTTGCAAGTGCGAGATCGTTCCTGGATTTTTACCCATGCACCCAGCATAAGCCCAACAGCTCTGCTGGTTGTGTCAGGCAGCTCTGGCACTAGCCCTCCCCAGCTCCACAAGCACTCTGGGGGCAAGAGAGATGCCTCCGTGAACCAGAGTGCATGTTTGGCACCACTGATACCACGCGGTTCCTCTGAGAACGACCAGGAAACGCCTCTGGGCACCACTGGATATGGTTCTAAAACGAAAACCGAACCGCATAAACATCTGCACTGTAGCACTGTCCTCCCATTGTTCATCGATTTACTCGAGCGGGCGCCAGTAACGTCTCCATTGTGAGACTTATTGTTACTGTTTTTGGCATATTGAATACGCCATGGGGAGCTTGCCAGGCTCTGCCGTGTGGGTGGGATACTCTTGGTAGCTTGCCGGGCTCTCCGAGAGGGACGACGGAATCAAACCGGGTCAGCCGTGTGCAAGGCAAATCTCCTACTCGCTGTGCTATTGCTCCTGCCCAGCATAAACATCAGTGTTTGTAAAAGTCGTCCAGGTACTGCAACGTGCAGACACGGCTGAGAATCGCCATTTGCCGATGTGTCTGAATTAACTCAGACGGATCCACAGCTCAGCTGAGAGCACCTCTTCTCCCAGGAAGTTCTAAAGGGAGGTCTCCTGGCTTCCTCCCCCCTTCCTGCAGACCCCTTTCCATGTGCCAGCTGCAACAAATGATCAGAAACGTAGT